>NW_021134603.1:0-501 GCF_004193835.3 Ostrinia furnacalis
TACAAAATACAAAAAGAAATGAGATTTGGGGGCACGGTAGTGCAACCGCCAAGTCGAGTAAAATTTTTCAATTTCGGTCCAGATTTCTAGATACATAACTGCTGTCTACAAAATACAAAAAGAAATGAGATCCCATCAAAAACAATACTTGTCAAAAAATCCAAGTCTCGCAACTCAGTTGTTCTACGGTAAAAAGTTGTGAGATCCATGTAATACCAAGTCCAGGCCAGGAAATCTTTAACGTTTTACATAAATATATTGACTTGGCCATCGCATGAAAACACGTGTAAATTAAATTATTTAGTTCTACGGTAAAAAGTTGTGAGATCCATGTAATACCAAGTCCAGGCCAGGAAATCTTTAACGTTTTACATAAATATATTGACTTGGCCATCGCATGAAAACACGTGTAAATTAAATTATTTAGTGCGATGGCCAAGTCAATAATTTATGTAAAACGTTAAAGATTTCCTGGCCTGGACTTGGTATTACATGGATCTC
>NW_021134605.1:0-680 GCF_004193835.3 Ostrinia furnacalis
CATGAGTTTTTCTTACGGGGATACATATTTTTCTCTCGGTTTGGGCGCCCCTACACGATGGCATCAAATGAATGGAATTGAATCAAATAGAATGGAATTAAAGAAAATTGACTGAATTGGATGGAACTATATAAAATTGAATGGAATAAAATAAAATTGAATGGTAATTGACTGGAAAGGAATAAAAATTTCGACCGTAAGTTAGGTTTTCCGGTTAAGGTTTCGATAAGTTAGGTTAGGTTTTCGAATTATTCTGAAAATGAAATGGAATGGAATGTAATTGAATGGAATTAGTGGAATTTAATGAAATGGAATAAAATTGTCTAGAATAGAATTGAATGGAATTGACTTCAATGGAATGGAATTGAATAAAAGTGTATGACATTGACTGGAAAGGAACTTTGGTTTATCTTACGGGGATTTTTGTTTCTGTCTGTTTGAGCGCCCCAACACGATGGCATCAAAAGAGTTTCAGTTTAAGTTCAGATCAATCCAGTTTAGTTCAGTTCCTTTCCATTCAGTTCTATTTAATTCGGTTTATTTCAGTTACTTTCCATTCAATTCTTTTCAATTACATAAAATTCCATTAAATCTCATTCAATTTCAACAATTCCACGAAATACCAATCAATTCCAATTAAGCCTATTTAATTCTATTCAATTACACTAAATTCCATTCAA
>NW_021134606.1:0-1119 GCF_004193835.3 Ostrinia furnacalis
GTCCAAAGATTTATTTATTTATTTATTTATTATTATTTATTTATTATTACAAACTAGCTTTTCAGTACCTATCTAAAACCCTGCATTAGCTTAGCAAACCTAATTAATTCATCTACGCACATCTCCTCACTGATATTATTATCTTAGGTTGAGTGGGTCGAGGTAAGCCAAAAGGTTAAAATATCATTTCGTTTAGTCCTTTAGAAGTAAATCCACAAAAAAGCAAAGGCGACTGTAACGAGAAATTTTATTCTAACATGCTTCGACCCTTTCTTTTTGGTGGTTTATTTTAGGACTGCTCCTTGAACTGGTTGGTGCTTAAAACCGGGTGTATTGGTTTAGTTATTTTATTCCAATTATCAGTCAATCCCACTTCACTGGTAGAATTATGGAGTCTCTCGATTCGTAAGGTTTTATTACCAAGTAAGACAGCAAAACATTTATTACAAAATGTATTTTTAATATTAATTTGATTAGCGTCAAATGACTAAAATGAATGAACTTCTCCTATGTTCTTCTGATTAATTTCGTTGCGGGTCCAATGACAGTTTAACTTTCCTTTGGAACAAACTTGACCTTCACTGGTTGGGTTTTTATTGGTGGTCAAGTTGTAGATCCTGGACAAGGAGCTGCAGCGGTGGGAACGAGAGGTGGGAATAGTCCCGTAGTATCAAATGACTCAGTACCAGGAATATACTTACAATAATATTTATACAGGGTGTTAGGGAAATGGGTATATGAGCCGACACTAGCCCATGTTAACATGGGCATATAAATGGTATGGTGAAGTCAGAAATTTGATATCATCATTTTAATTTTTTAAATTTTCATACACGTAAGTAAATTTTATAAAATCCGATTTGTATGAAAAATAAAATAATTAAAATGAAGATATCAATTTTCTGATTTCACCATACCATTTATATGACCATGTTAACATGGGCTAGTGTCGGCTCATATACCCATTAACCTAACACCCTGTCACAAAATATAACAGAAGGTAAACTCATGTATGTACCTCGCTTTGCATACCTCTCTCGCTCGCACGCTCGGCCGTCACGCTAGGGTTGTCTTGTCATGTGTTGCGTTTATTTCGTTATGATAGAAAAATGTTACTCT
>NW_021134607.1:0-789 GCF_004193835.3 Ostrinia furnacalis
ACCTATACATGAGATAATTACGTCTATGCTTCGTTTCGATTCATCAAAACAGCTGATGTTCGTTCGTCGTCCGGGCGCGTTGAAGATAAAAAAATTTTGCGCAATCGGGGCCCAGGTTGACTCTACCGGGTTGTATATTCCTCACACACCATACTGAGCCCCGATTACGGTAACTTTTAACGTTTCCAATCCAGACGCGCTTCTGATTCTGCGATACGATTGGTCGTTCAACAGCGTACGTCAGCTATTTTGACCAATCGTATCGCAGAATCGATGAAGCGTGTCTGGATTGTAGACGTTAAAAGTTACCGTAATCGGGGCTCTGGACGACTTAATATTTGCATACAGGAACACCCATAACCCTTTCAGCACGAGAGAAAAATTTGACGATTTCTAAAAAATCGCGTTAGTTTCTGGGGTCTTGAGGATCTTAGTAAATGGAGAAAAATAGCGAAAAAAATCAGGGGGTGACTTTAACCCCCCTAAACCCCCCCGCACGATCGTATCAATCCGTCATGAACCTATGAATAGCTATTTCATTACAATTACAATTTAAACTAATTAAAAAAGACATTTTAGATATAACGAGCTTTATTATTCTTTATAAAGACATGATATCGTAATTAGATACTAATTTCTGCAAAAAAATTCAAAAATAGCTCATTGCCCTAACCTAGAACTCTGTCAAAACCTGAATTTTGGGGGTAGTAGCATCTTAAAATTGAACATGAGCCTTCGTTTTTAATAATAACTTATTTTTTTTTAATCTCAGATATCGAGGCTATTATT
>NW_021134608.1:0-789 GCF_004193835.3 Ostrinia furnacalis
AGCCAAATGAGAATTTGCCAAATGAAAATTTGCGAAACGTTGTTTGCGATGTGATAATTTGGGAAACGTTTTTGGCCAAACATTAGTAATCCGGGCGGGGCACATAGCTCGAAGAGCTGATGGCCGCTGGGGCAGGAAAGTTCTTGAGTGGCGACCACGAGCTGGAAGACGTAGCGTGGGCAGGCCTCCCACTAGGTGGACCGACGATCTGGTGAAGGTCGCGGGAAGTACCTGGATGCAAGCGGCGCAGGACCGGTCTTTGTGGAAATCCTTGGGGGAGGCCTTTGTCCAGCAGTGGACGTCTTTCGGCTGAAACGAACGAACGAACGATTCTTTTTTTGACAAATCTCATAGGTTTTTCACAGATCCACTGACCGTTAACAATATATACTGGCCAAGGGGATAGGCTATTTATCTACGACTATCCTATAAATTGAAAGTCACCCGTGTGAAATCCAATCGTGGCCGCCATTGTGTTAATTCATTAAATTGATCAAACGGTCCGATTCATTTTTCGATTGGAAAAGACTTACTCGATACTGCGGTAAATCGAATTGTGATTTTATTGGACACTGTAGCTTATTAAACGTTGATGTGATGTTATGAATGACAGGGGAATTATTTAAGTACCTACTCCGGTAGAGGCTTCTACAGCTGACATAATAAACTGAAACAATATGAAAATTCATGGCGATTTTTAAGGTGTCTAATTTTAAGTCAATTGATACAGTCGTAGTCAATTGATACAGTAGTATTAACAATTTTGTTTTAATAGATTTAGAATCAAAT
>NW_021134609.1:0-1454 GCF_004193835.3 Ostrinia furnacalis
TGATGAACAAAAGATTAGAAAAAGTGAGGGCCAAAACATTAAGTAAGAGAAGACAATCAATTACATGTGCCCTCAGAAAATTTAATTGGTCGAATAACGATTGATCGAAATGATTGTACCCCGAATAATCTTTGACCAGAAATAAACATATACCACAATTCTGGTACCGCGTTGTAAGGGTAGCGAAATCTCCAGCGAATCGGCCCACAATCCATCATCCTCCGCCGGCCGAAATAATGGCGGCTGAATACCAAACAACGGGACCGCCCGCGGAAAACAAACTGAATGTGGCTATTTTCCTTATTTCTTCATACATTAGATACGAGTACATACATGCTTCTGTAAAATATTAGATACAAATAATTTCAGATAATCCATATTAACTTATGCGGGCAGCGCAGGACCAGTCGTGGAAATCCTTGGCCTTTGTCCAGTAGCAGATGTCCTTGCTGAAGATTATAACTACTACGTCTGCAAAAAGTTATTAAAAGTTCTGTATCACATTCTGCTACGTTTTTGGTCATAGAGATTTGCGGAGCAATGAAATGCTTCAGAAAATATAAAGCAAAAATTGAGGCTTAGGAAATTAAGACATTAAAAATTCAAATGTACAGTTATTCGAATTTGATTTCCGTATCTTGATTATTTCATTTCCTCAATATTTGATAATCGCGGAATAATAAAACTAATGGCGTATTTGTTAACTACCTCAAAGACAAAACTACTTTCTTTTCGACGTGGTGTCTACTCGTATGATGTGAGTAATATTCGTCAGTGAGTTTGCTCACTCTTCCGCTTCGCTTGGGATGCGTATGCGGAGAATGCAATGTTGTGATTGTGGTTAGAAATTACGCCGCATGCCTTTTAAATAAATTGGAAGTGGAAAAAGGGCCTTGGTATTAGCAAATTCAACAGGATTCAAAGAACAGGAAGTACTTCTATATGATTGAAATAGCCTTTACGCCGAGCGAAAGCGAGCGAGCTTTACAAAAATATTTATTGTCCTGAAACAGTGGTAGGGTTAATACTGGGACGTGTAAAAGTGCTTTTTAAAAGCCTACTTGCAAAAATAAATGAGTTTTAAGAGTTTTTAAGCTCTACGAAGAGGTTAGCGCTATTTTTTTACATTTATCATACTGATGAACTTTTAGCAATGGATGATAGCACGTCAAACTACAGGTGCTACTTTGCAACAAAACTTAAATGATGACGAAAACATATCCAGAAAGTACATAAAACCTACCTTGAAAGGAACTTTCTCTTCCAAAACTAACAGAGCGCGTGTTTTAGCCCCGTAAAACTTGTAATTAAACAACATATGTAATTCATTCGTTGAGATAACTAATACAACTAATCTAATTACTATTACATCTTATCCATCGACCCATATAACCAACGTAATAACATTCCGCAAACCCACCGTCAAAGCACTCACGGCCATAATAAATAATGTA
>NW_021134610.1:0-1876 GCF_004193835.3 Ostrinia furnacalis
TAAATAGTGCAAGCGAAAACCGACACTAAGGTGACGAACCTTTTCATTCTGCGACTGTACATACATTGGTAGGTTTTGATATTATATTACGCATATATGTATTATGGAACATTATAGGGTAAAAATAGAATTTTAACTGATGTTGTAAGTCTTATACTGTAATTAAAACTCTTGGGGAGTTTTGGGCTGACACTGAGTAGGTTTGTTGTTGACGCGAAAAGAAGAAGAATTAAAACTAATTGTAAAACTAAATGTAAATCGGTTAAAAAAGACACAATACACTGAACTATCCCACCCGTGACATGGACACTTGGACAGGGCGGCGCCACCATCGTTTAACTGTTTGTAAAACAAAGATCATGAATTTCGAACTCATCTATGCTGTTAAGTTTTTTTAACCAATTTTAAACCTACTAATGGATTCTTTTAACTGAATAAGTAACAAAATCAAGAATAACAGAAGCAAAAAATAGTAGGCCCGGAGGCGGGATTCGATTCAGTCGAAATAAACGTTCTCCTAATAGGAAAGTCGAAAAACAACAACAGATTTGTTTTGGAAGTTTTTAGGGTTCCGAACCTCAAAAGGAAAAAACCGGCCAAATGCGAGTCAGACTCACGCACTGAGGGTTTCGTACAACAAACCTATCCTACTAATATTATAAATGCGGATGTCTGGATGGATGTTTGTTAGTCTTTCACGCAAAAACCACTGAACGGATTTTGATAAAAATATATTGAAGAAGAACTACACTCGCGAGCAAAACTTTGGAATCACTTACATGAAGTTGTTTCCACGCGAACTTGTGTACTAACAAATTTGTTAGTAACAAAAAAAGTGGCACCTTTTTAAAGATTAAACTTTTATCTTTAAATTGATACCAAATTCATTTAAATCACACTAGTATTTAAAAATATATACCGGCTGATGTGAAGAAGTAACGAAAAAGACATGTATGAACTGTTTGATACGTCGCGAGTTGCGGCCTATTTACCCCCTATAAAAGCACGCGTTTTTAGATTTTTGCTTTCACACGTTGATTCATACACATCTCCGCTTCTTTTGACACTTTACCTGGGATTCTACACCTTCAGAAGCAGCACAAATCGTTGCACTATTGCAAGAAAGGCTCAGCCAGCGGGCTGTCGCACGTCAGCGCCACATAAGCCAGTCCTGGGTTTCGAAAGTTTCAAGACGCTTTCGGGAGACTAGTGGCTTTATCCCGAGACCAAGTTCTGAACAGCGCCGGCACACACACACACACACACACACACACACACACACACACACACACACACACACACACACACACACACACACGCGCGCGCACACGCACACGCACACGCACACACAATGTCCCAAATCGCTGTCCAAACAACGCGACATGGTGCCCAGAATGCTGGCTGCATTTCCGCGCTGAATGGCCAAACTGATTCGTTGGCCAAGAAATGCGCCAGTTCTTTCTTTGGCTAATTGCCTGTACAGGCGATGAGCACTTGGTCCCTAAATTTTCTAGCTGTATAACTTCTTAATGTAAACATTGTATGGAGAGCGGAGTTTTCTAATACAAGTAGGTATCTATTTTTACTTAAAAGAAAACTGAATAAACAATTTTGTATTTGAATTGTATGTATTTGTATTTCTGTTTGTGCTTGCAATTTGGGTGACATTATTCTGACTGAGTATAATTACAGAAAAGATAAGTAAAATTGCTTTTAGATAAATTTAGATTTTGTCATAAATAGGTTTCTCGAGAAATACATTAGTTAGCTACCGCTTAGATAAATTTAGATTTTTTCATAAATAGGTTTCTCGAGAAATACATTAGTTAGCAACCTCAAATAAACACGTATACACATACAAACACAAGTATATAGG
>NW_021134611.1:0-2307 GCF_004193835.3 Ostrinia furnacalis
CCTCATACGCTTGAGCCAACTTTTATGGCTATAAAACTGTTAAGTTGGGATTAATTTCTATCCATTAGTATCCATCTGTTAAAGAGGACACGTGAGATCATTATTTGGTTTTATCACCATAAAAATAGGTCTAATTGATCCCAAAGGTGAGCCTAAAGTAAGGTCTTTTTTCAAGTCACATTTATGGTATATGTTAATCATTTATTAAGAAATGAAATGTGTTTTTCTATAAGGATATTTATTGGGCTTTCAAATAACACCAATATTGTTGGGGTACCATGATTGTGTCAGAAGAAAATCTTTAAAGTTCGCGTCGCGGGAGGGTCGATTTATTTGATGAAAAGTATATGAGTAAACAAGGGCACTCACTCTCATCAGGCCTCGGCACGAACAGGTTCTGCAGATGCGCCAGTATCTTCCTGGCATACCGGTGCGGGTGGTCGCGCACCGGCTGCGGCAGCGCCGGCGGCGGCGGCTGCGCGGGCGCGGCGGGCGGCAGCAGCGGCGCCAGCCACGCGCAGCACACGCGGACGCAGTCCCGCACCGCCTCGTGCGAGCTTAGTGGTAATGAGAGTCCGTAGCGGATGACTTCTAGCACCCATTCCACCTGAAGCGCACGTACGTTACGTTACTTTAATAATAGGATTTATCTCGCGCACCGCCTCGTGCGAGCTCAGAGGCAGTGAGAGACCATAGCGGATGATCTCTAGCACCCATTCCACCTAAAGCGCACGAGTGTTACGTTACTAAACTAATAGAATTTGACCGACAGTCTGGTAAAGGTCGCGGGAAGAACCTGGATGCGCACAGCGCAGGACCGTTCATTGTGGAAAACCTTGGGGAAAGCCTAATGTCCAGCAGTGGACGTCATTTGGCTGAACGTCACGAACGAACTAATAGAATTTAGTTCGCGCACCGCCTCGTGCGAGATCAGTGGTAATGAGAGCCCGTAGCGGATCACCTCTAGCACCCATTCCACCTGAAGAGCACGCGCATTACGTTAGGATAGTAATAGCTCAGCGGGAGCGAGAAACCGTAGCGGATCACCTCTAGCACCCATTCCACCTAAAGCGTACGCGTGTTACGTTAATTTACTGATAAGATTTAGTTCCCGTACCGCCTCGGTAAGCTCAGTGGTGATGAGAGCCTGTAGTGGATCACTTCTAGCACCCATTCCACCTGAAGCGCACGTACGTTACGTTACTTTAATAATAGGATTTATTTCGCGCACCGCTTCGTGCGAGCTCAGTGGGAGCGAGAGCCCGTAGCGGATCACTTCTAGCACCCATTCCACCTAAAGCGCATGAGTGTAACGTTTAACTAATAGAATTTGACCGACAGTCTGGTAAAGGTCGCGGGAAGAACCTGGATGCGCACAGCGCAGGACCGTTCATTGTGGAAAACCTTGAGGGAAGCCTAATGTCCAGCAGTGGACGTCATTTGGCTGAACGTCACGAACGAACTAATAGAATTTAGTTCGCGCACCGCCTCGTGCGAGCTCAGTGGTAATGAGAGCCCGTAGCGGATCACCTCTAGCACCCATTCCACCTAAAGCGCACGCGCGTCACATTAGAATAGTAATAGCTCAGCGGGAGCGAGAGACCGTAGCGGATCACCTCTAGCACCCATTCCACCTGAAGCGCACGAATGTTACGTTACTTTACTAATACAATTTGGCCGACGGTCTGGTAAAGGTCGCAGGAAGAACCTGGATGCGGGCAGCGCACCGCTTCGTGCGAGCTCAGTGGTAGTAAGGTGAGAGCCCGTAGCGGATCACTTCTAGCACCCATTCCACCTAAAGCGTACGTTCGTTGCGTTAGGCTAGTAATAGGGTTTAGTTCTGGCTTCGACCAAGAGATGGCACTGGCTCATTTTACTTCGCACTTCAATATACCTCGGAAATTGGTATTAGAACCCGGTCAAGTTCACATTCCAGTCAGCCAGGTGCGCGACTGGAATGCGAGGGTTGCACTGCCGGATTGTAGGTACTTCGTAATCCGTCCTATCTAAGTCAATATGGCAGCTATTTTAGAATTAAAACAGGCACGAATGTTACTTTGTCTAGAGTAGATACGTAATCAAATATGACAAAAAAATCTACGCGCGTTGAACTGTTAAACACTGTAAACATTGATCCTTGACACTCCATACTCCACGCTGTCCTCACCTCGGCTTGACCACGGCCAGCACGCCGCGCCCGCCGCCCTGCAGCGGCAGCGAGCTCCATCCGAGTACATACTCCACGCTGGCCTCACCTCGGCGTCAGTAGTCAGCGGGCTCGGCTCAGGCGAAGCCAGCTGCTTGACC
>NW_021134613.1:0-730 GCF_004193835.3 Ostrinia furnacalis
AGGCGGTCTAAAATGGCCTGAATTGCTTCGAGAAAAGGATGGTACGGGCCGTGCCGCTTCTTTGCTCGACTTGGTGGGGGCACTGCCGTGCCCCCAGATTATGTAGTGTTAATTATGAAAAATCTAAAACGTTAAAATAACGGTATCGTTGTGGCCAATGAGATGCTGTCATAGTGACATTGACAATACGTCAATGTCACGCTAGCATCAAACGTCAGAATAGAGGGACGCGCGGAGACGACTCCGCGCGCTTTTGTGCTAAGTGATGAATTGTAATTAAAATAAGGCAATAAAATGTGAAAGATGAGTATCCAGTGTTTTATTTATAAGAATAGATCGACCGGCCTTTAATAGTTCAGAAGTGAGATCTGAAACCTATGATAGTAACGTGATTTCAAAGTGTTCCAGGTGACCAATGTTTCGTGTGATTTGTCACGAATGGGTGCGTGACAGTTTATATAAGTTTATATGATATAAATTCATTTCAATAACGTTCATATTGTATAATAAACGTATGTTATAACTAGCTTTCCGCCCGCGGCTTCGCCCGCGTGGAATTTTGTCTGTCACAGAAAAACAATATCGCGCGCGTTACTTATCGTTTACTTACGTTATAATTTACTCATCGTTTAGACCTGGACTACGACAAACATTTTAAAACCAAAATCAGCTCAATCGGCCCAGTCGTTCTCGAGTTATAATCAGACTAACAAACATCAATTCATTTTTA
>NW_021134614.1:0-1598 GCF_004193835.3 Ostrinia furnacalis
CTGAAAGCAAACCGGCTTCCTGATCCTCCGATCCCTCACAACTCACGTTACACAGCAGGCACTGAGCAAGTAATCACTTGACAGCAGGTATTCTCACGTTCGGGCAAGTAGGTAACCGTTATCATTCCAAACAAAAGAATACTTATTCTCCAATTTTAATCGGCAATAACAAACACAGTCGATAACAAACATTAACAAGTTCACAACAAGTTTCACACCATCAACGCGCGGAAAAAAGTAATGTCATCTGTCAAAACGTTATGTCAAAAAAGAAAATAAATATTGCCAATGATAATATTCTCCATAGACTATGTAACATTATCTTATATTCGGCCTATTCTGACACATGCCGCGTCCTCGCGCATCTTACCAGGCAATTATTTGTACATAATACAAAACAATCAATTAAATATTAATAATAATCTTTGAATTCCACCAATTCAATAGACTAGCTCTTATCAGCTATAAATTAATATGAGTATTATAACTTCTTATTTATTGAACTTAATAGTCACACAGGACCTTGAGACCTTGTATTAACATTCACATGACACTAGTGACACAGAACATAGGAACCTCCGCGGCCTTATAAGGCGTCCTTATAATATTCGTTATCCTCTGTCACACAGAACTACGGGACCTCCTCTGCCACACAGGGCATCCCGCCAAATACCTATTCATTATCTCCGTCTCACAGGACTACGGGATCTCCACAGCCACATAGGGCATCTCGCCAAGCATAGATTCATTATCTCCTGTCACACAGGACTGAGGGATCTCCGCGGCCACACAGGGCGTCCCACCAAATGCAATCAAATCATCATCCCTTGTCTGTCACAAGACTACGGGACCTCCGCGGCCATACAAGGCGTCCTTATATCACCTTTATTTCATAGTCCTTATATCATATTTTATGTATCACCTAAAGTTACATTATCTCAAAACAATTTGTAGGTATATTTACCAGGAGTACCTTAACGATAATATTCTCACAAAATAATTATTCTAACGACTTACAATAAAATTTTGTTATTACTATTTATTTTCACTTTCATTCGTTTCCAAATTGTCACTATCATTTTCAGAATCTGTTGCCAGGGGATCACTTGCATAAACTAACCAAGGATGTATTTTATCCACAGAAAATACATTTTTATAAGCAGCCTTTCCGTCCTTCCTTGATATCTATGACTTCATAACGATCGTTTTCTAATACCTAGACTCGATACTAATCTAATATCTAGATACTCTATAGGGTCCACTACATTTCACCAAAAGCTTTTTACTTTGACCAGGTTGTCCTGGTAAATCCCGTTCTACTCTGACTAAATCCCCTACCTTATATTTCCGCGCTTCTTTTCTATGCTTATCGAAGCGCTCTTTGTTTATGTGCTGGCCTTTTTCTATTATCCTACTAGCTTCATTCCTAATCAATTCTCTGTCTACAGGTTCCTGGGATTCAGATACTGTTGCATTCATTATTCCATCACATTTTCCGGTAAGGTTAACACCAAACAAAATTTCCGAAGCAGTTTTTCCGGTACCTTTATTTAGGGTGTTATTCAACCCCCACTGAACTTTTGGTATAACAGTATTCC
>NW_021134615.1:0-877 GCF_004193835.3 Ostrinia furnacalis
TAGTTGCAATGTAAATTGGGTAAGGAAGAGCGAGGCCTCCCGACACAGGAGCTTCTTTACACGCCTATTAGGCTGGCCCCTACAAATTGACATGTTGACACCACCAATCAATTAACGTACTTTTTAAAACTGTCAAAACGAAACTCTCACATAGATTTTGTATGGCACCACAAGCAAGTGACGTCACTATTTTGTCAACTCAATCAAACTACTTTTTTCAATTACAATGCGAACAAAAATCGTAATTTACAGGTAATTTAAAATTAATTAAGTTTTTAAGACCAGAATTAAGGGTATTTTTTAAAAAAGTTGTGGTTTCGAATTATTGGGGTATGGTGACAAACTGTCTATTGTGTTACAAGTTATAACAAAGGTAGACTGAAATAAAGATTTTTTGATTTTGTTTTTTTTATTCGTTTCAGCCAAATAACGTCCACTGCTGGACAAAAGCCTCCCTCAAGGATTTCCATAACGACCGGTCCTGTATCCCGTATCCAGATTCTTCCCGCGACCCTTAACAGATCGTCGGTCCACCTAGTAGGAGGCCTGCCCACGCTACGTCTTACAGCCCGTGGTCGCCTCTCGAGAACTTTTCTGCCCCAACGGCCATTATCTCTACGAGCTATGTGCCCCGCCCACTGACACTTGATTTTCACAATTCTGCGGGCTATATCGGTCAGATGGTCACTTTGGTTTTCCTGCGGATCTCCTCATTTCTGCTTTCTCAATTTTTCAACCGACTTCAAAAAAGGAGGAGGTTCTCAATTCGACCCGTATGTTTTTTTTTTTTTCTATGTTTGTTACGCGATAACTCCGCCAATTATGAACCGATTTGAACAAATCTTTTTTCGGCGTATAGGTAATACCTCAAGGTTGG
>NW_021134616.1:0-553 GCF_004193835.3 Ostrinia furnacalis
TAAAAGATAAATATTATTAGTTGCTATAAAAGATAATATCGATTTTCGATTAGTTTATCAATCAATATTGTTATCTAAGTTATTATTTGTCATAAAATTCGCCAAATTATGACAATGCCGCTTTTCTATATTCTTAAAAAATAACATTTTCTTACTGGTATTCCAAGGCCGGGAAATTAAATAAGTGATTATTAAATTTATCAGAATGTAAAACTAATAAAATAGCATTGTCAGTCACTCCGACACAATGAAAACGTTAAACGGTGACGTGACAAAGGAATGAATAAAACGTTCAGATTTCATTTCCGGAGAAACGTCTAATAAGAAGATCAGATAGTGATCCCAGTTCAGTGTTTAATTTTCAGCTAACATCTACGTTACACACAGTAAATGTATAATGTAGGCTTTAAAATTATGTGTTTAATGGAAAATTAATTATGGTAAATAAATACCTCTATAAATTATGGAAAGCCTTAGGGGAGGCCTTTGTCCAGCAGTGGACGTCATTTGGCTGAAACGTACGAACGAAAGAAATATCTCTATCCAATCAATC
>NW_021134617.1:0-948 GCF_004193835.3 Ostrinia furnacalis
CCATTTTAAAATAATATTCTCTATATTATCTTTGATCATAGAATTAGGTACTACAACGCACGCCAGCGTCCTGACGGGCGCGCGCATGACTCGACTGATATAATACCCGCCGGCGGGGCGTTTCGCTGTAGGTAATTATCGGATGTACCGCGCGGAGTGAGCTAGGCCTGACTAAAGCCCGCTCCGTGACCACGTACAATATTGTCCAATGACCCCTAGCTACCCATCCTTATCGCTCGCACGCAATAAGCAGCCCCGAGACGATTAATTGCGGCGCGTGGGCGGCGCGGCCTGCCGAGGGCCGCCTGGCACACGCCGCCGCGCGCCTGCGCACCCGCTACCCGGACTGGCCAGGTCAGCTTGACTTACTTGACTTATGGTCCTATGTCCCCTAGATGGGGCAGAGGGCGTCCACAACAGTCCTCCATCTCGTTCGGTCTTGAGCTTCTCGCTTGATCTCGCTTCAGGTCTTGCCGATCTTCTTCGCCTCGTCCGCTACAGTGCGCCGCCAAGTTTGCCTGGGGCGACCACGTTTGCGTTTTCCTTGGGGATTCCAATCCAGAGCCTGCTTAGGGATGTGATCGGGGTCCCTTCGGAGAGTGTGGCCGATCCAGTTCCACCTGCGGCGCTTGATCTGCGGGTCGATCGGAATTTCGTGGCAGCGTTCCAATAGCTCGACGTTGGAGATTTTCTCGGGCCAGTATAAGCCGAGAATTCGGCGAAGGCAGCGGTTGATGAAGACCTGCAGCTGGTGCGAGATAACCTTGGTGACCTTCCACGTTTCACACCCATAGAGCAGAACGGATTTAAGGCCAGGTCAGCGCCCCCGCACTAAAGCCCGGTCCGTGACCACGTAGAATATTGTCCAATGAGGGTTCAAAAGGATAATTATCACGATAATTATCTTGATAATAACAGATGGTTAATTATCGGTAGTGCCGTGTGGGG
>NW_021134618.1:0-8762 GCF_004193835.3 Ostrinia furnacalis
AGCTAGTTATAATATACAATCAAGCGGGGTCATAGGTACCTATTTCTATAAAATATCTATAGCGAATTTGTATTTAGACAGATCATAAAAAATATGCCATTAGATTAGTGGTCAACAACAAGTGACAAAAATAACAGTTATAAAATACTAGGTCTTCAAAATACTACTCCAATACAATACTCAATCGTTTTTCCGTCTGTCTGTCCTGATGTCTGTGTCTGATATTTTTAAAACAATGCAACGGATTTTGATGCGGTTTTTTAAATAGAGTGATTGAAGAGGAAGATTTATACAGGGTGTCCCAGAATGGGTGAATCAAACTGCTAGGGGAGGTAAGCTCTACTAATGTACTCCATAAAATCCATAAAAATATTAAAAAAAAAAATTTTTCAGATCGGATTTTTTTTTTAAAAGTGCTCTAAACTCGAAATCTAGTCATTATTTTCAAAAGTTTGTTTACAGATAAACGAAGCGATCATGTACAACTAATATTAATAAGAAAAAAGTACAAATAAACTCCAAACGCAGCAATTATAGCCAGATACTTAGACAAAGCTGATTTATTTTCATTTTTTCAAAGCAAGTATTTTTTGTGTCCTTATGCGCTTTATTTTTTTTTCGTCTTTTTTAGGGATAGTACATTAGTAGAGCTACCTCCAATAGCAGTTTGATTCACCCATTCTGGGACACCCTGTATGTATACTTAGCACCCGTGCGAAGGCGGGCCGGGTCGCTAGTTATCTTATAATTTAAGCAGATAAACAATGTAGACCACTTAGGGCACATCAACTTTTGGAAAGAGGTAGAACGACAATCTTATCACTTTCAAAAAATCGAACTGCCTAAGGTGGGAATCGAACCCACCTTTCGCTTGCCGGGCGACTGCTTTTCCATCTGAGCTACTTAGACACTGGATGAACCCGTTTTAATAAGTTACACAAATACTATAGTCTGGCCTGCGAGCACGTAGAACTTTGTCCAATGACCCCAAGCTACCCATCCTTATCGCTCGCGCGTAATTATGTTGCTGTCGCGCTCGCACACTCACTGCGGGCGCGCGTCGCACAGTCGCGACAGCAATATAATTACGCGCGAGCGATAAGGATGGGTAGCTTGGGGTCATTGGACAAAATTCTACGTGCTCGCAGACCGGGCTTTAGTTCCAAAATACTCACAGTCCCTCCTTTTGGTGCGTCGCCAGATGCATTTGGACGTGGTATTTCGTGTTGAACATGTGAGCGCACACTGGACATTCGTACCTGTGAAATAAAACCGGTGGTTTGTATTAGTATTAATCCCTGAGGCCCAGAACAGACGGTGAAACGCAACTGCAACGAAACTGCAACTGCTAGTTACTTTCGAGTTGCATCTAAGTTTCTGCCATAGCGTCCCTTGAGAGACCACACATGATGCGACCAGTTTGAAACTTTCAGTGTCAGTTTCATTCATCAGAATCATCAGAAAGTTGCAGTTTCGTTGCAATTGCGTTTCACAGTCTGTTCTGGGCCTAAAATGCGAATGCAACTCTGTGTCTGTCACGCTTTCACGCCTAAACCACTGAACCGAATTTGATTAAATTTGGCATAGAGATAGTTTGAGTCCCGGAATAGTTTTTATCCCTGTTTTTGAAACAGGGACGCGCGCGATAATGTTTTTCTGTGATAGATAAAATTCCATGCGGGCGAAGCCACGGGCGGAAAGCTAGTTAATAATTAACTATCTGCGAGTGTCAAAGCCACGATAGCCGAACGGTGAAGGGGTCGGACTGGCCGACTCGTGATCCGGGGAACGCGGGTTCGGTTCCCGCCGCCGCTCGACTATTGTGGCTTCAGTACTCAACGTTCGAATAATCTTTACTACTACGCAAGCAGGGCAGGGCACATAGTACGCAAAATTGACGGCCGACGGGGCAGCAAGGAAATCTGGAATGGAGGCCGCGTACCGGAAAACGTAGCGTGGGACGTTCACCTACAAGGTGGACCGACGACATCGTAAAGGTAGCAGGGAAGCACTGGACGAAGGCCGCTACCAATCGATCAACGTGGAAAGCATTGGGGGAGGCCTATGTTCAGCAGTGGACGTCCTGTTGCTGAAATGATGATGATGATGACTACGCAAGCAATGTGTTCTGTTTTTGGGCATATTGCTGCGACACCGGCCCCGCCCCCTTTTCACATCTCCCTTTAGTTTCTGTGATCTGTGAATGTATCTCACCTAAGCACGAATTTTTCAGCTCTATGGCTGACGATATGTCGTTGTAACTTGCACGGCGCGTTGAATGACTTAGAGCGAACCATAAAGTTACCTAGCGGAATAGAGCAACAAAGAACTGAGCGAGCGAGATGTCACTAGCAGCAACACTGTGATAAAAAGAGATGCGTGACGCCGTCGCCGTCACGTCAAACAGAACAGTTTTTTGCAATAATTTGACAGTTCAGAGGCACGCAGTGGCACACTGAAAATTTTACGTGAGTGAAATCGTGCATGTTTATGTGAAAAGTGCTTCAGAAACGTGGTGACTGGTTCAGTGATTGACTTATTGTACAAAACAGTGATATAATTCTGACACTGACACATAAGTGTCATCCAAAATTGTTTCGTTTGACAGCTTCATGGAACGAAGGTCTTAGTCCTATTTACTTGACATATTATGTATGTATTTAATAATAATCTAACTCACCTAAGAACGAATTTGTCAGCTCTATGGCTGACGATATGTCGTTGCAACTTGCACGGCGCGTTGAAGGACTTGGAGCACACGTTGCAAATGTAATCCTTGTCTGGCTTGTGGTGCTTGCGGTGGTAAACCTGGAGATACAAGAAGGTTTTTAAAAAAAGGAATCAAATCGCCGCTGATCAATACATTATCTATACTAATATTATAAATAGGTAAAGTTTGTGTGATTGTATATTTGTTAAATTGTAAGGGGTAATCTCGGGATCTACTGAACCGATTTTCAAAATTCTTTCACCAATAGAAAGACGAGTGTTATAGGTTGTATAAAAAACCGATAAATTCCACGCGTGCGAAACCGCGGGCGGAAAGCCAGTTTCTTATAAATAGTCCTCGTAAGCCCAGATGTGCCTCAGAAGGAACTGAAACTTTGTAGTCGGTAACGCCGAGACATTTTCGGAGGTGAATTGTAAGTATCGCCCGATGTGCCTTCAGAGGAACTAAAACTTTAGCGATAATTTTAAGTTCAAAAATTCGCGCCTATCGAAAAAAACGAGTGATAGTCTATGGCTCAAAGTATTCAAAATCAGGTATCCGAACTTATTAATGTAAAAAAAACAAAATGTCACTGTCAAATTATCATTTTTCTTAGACAAGGTGGTTCTTCCGAGCGGACGTGATTTACGATTAATTTTTTTTCTTCACGTAAACGTAGTTTAATTGAAAAACTAACCAGTGTAATTAAAGTTAAAATACTGCTAAACAAGCAAAAAAAATATTTTTACCAATTCGAAGAAGTTTTGTATGATTTTTTTTCGTTTGAAAATAATAGTTCTTTGCAAGGAACATTCGGTCTTGATGGTGAAAGTTTTATTTTTGTATATTTTTTCTATTGAGATGAATTGAGTATTGGACTTTTAAAATTGATATGATTGGGAAAATTTACTATGAGAACGTTCTGATTTCTATTTTAATAAATATTATAATTAACATGAATATTGACTTTACTTCTAACCTATCATTATTGTATGTCGATCGATAACCGATAGTACTTTTAAAAGTACTACTTATGGAACATACATACATAAAATTAAAATACTTGTGCCTTTTCAGTTACATTTATTAATATCATTATTGTATCTTTATGTAGTATTAATTTATTAAGGAGGTTACATTTATGTTTTACTTTAAAGTATAATATACAATTTATTTACTTTTTCTTTTTAAAGTCTGTAATACCGAATGTTCTTTTAAGAGAAAACATTTTTTTATTATTTTTTACCTAAAATAAGCTCTATGCACTATTATATAGGGTCCCTGAAAATATGGGTGCAAAAGAAAATCTCTAACATAGAAATTTTTTTACTCGAAGTGCTCGGCGTTTACGACTTCAAATTATTCGTTCTTCTGAAAGCACATTCGGCGATACTTAGAAGTTGACAAAANGGTTAATCAATACAAAGACTAAGTAATTGGATCCTAGTTTAATAAATGAATATGCGTTATATCTTGTGCACTTTTTAAACAATGTCTAAAATACTAGTTCCAGTCACGTGACAAAACACTAGATACCAACCATGGTCTCTCTCTTCCTCTGAATAGCACGCAGTTATATTGACACTAAAATTCTAGCTCATAGCACGTGATAAAATACTAGTTCCACCAAAATACTAGTTACCATATACATAGTTTTCCTCTTGTTGTAGCCCTTCCCCCATTTTTTCAAATTCAAATTGTTACTAACCAAACTATGGACTGCTTTTGTCTGATAATAAATGATTTTTATTTTATTTTATTTTATTTATTTATTTTATTTTTTTATATAGTAAGACTAAAATACTAGTTCCAGTCATGTGATAAAAATACTAGTTACCAGTCACGTAATAAAAATACTAGTTCCAGTCACGTTATAATAATACTAGCTCCAGTCACGTGATAAAAATACTAGTTCCTAATACCAACCATCGTCTCTTTCTTCTTGTATCCCTTCCCGCATATAGTGCACAGGTAGGGCCTCGGTCCGCTATGCGTGGCCTCGTGCTCCCTGAGCGTCGGTTCATCAGGCATCGTCTCCAGGCAGAAGTTGCATTTCATTACTAGGTCCTCACCGTCGTGGCACTTTTTGTGGACCTGTTGCAATAAGATAGATAGAACACACATTATTGAACAGTGATATTGTGTTCATTAAACATTGAATTCAAAAGGAATGATGGTCGTATTGGTCGTGGGTTCGGTGCTCAATAAATGCTAATATTTGTGTGTATACAGCGTGAGTCACGATAAAGTGCACATATTAAATTAGGTGAAACTAGACCTATTTTTTCCACAAAAAAGTGGTCAAAAATTGTTTAAGATTTAAAAAAAAATGTTTTTTTTTCTTCCAACTACTTATTGTAAAGAAAACGTAATAACTTTAAAACTAAGAGGTATAGGTATCCTGATAAAATAAAAACAGTAATAATGCTAAATAACAGAAGATACTAAAAAATACATAAAATACTCAGAAAATACCAACAAACAATAAAAAATTATATTTTTTTGAAAAAAAAAAAACAAACTTAAAACCGTGTTTTTTTTTGGTTATTTGATAAATTTCTCCAAAAAATGCCCCCATAACAGGTGGTTTTTATTACTTTGTATTATTATCTATCGTATTACCTTTGTAAAACCAAAAATCGCATGTCTCTATCCCTATCACATTTGCTATGATCACCTAATTTCAAATGTACACTTTATTGTGACTCACACTGTATTTTTACATATTATACATAGAACACCATTCTGTGAATAATAATATTATGTGCGTTACAATATGTGTGAATGTGCTAATAAATGAATGTAATTAATGATTACATGCAACTTATATTTCACATATTGACTATAGTCTGGTCTGTGAGCACGTAGAATTTCGTCCATTGACCCCAAGCTACCCATCCTTATCGCTCGCGCGTAATTATATTGCTGTCGCGACTGTGCGACGGGCGCCCGCAGTGAGTGTGCGAGCGCGACGGCAATATAATTACGCGCGAGCGATAAGGATGGTATAGCTTGGGGTCATTGGACGCAATTCTATGTGCTCGGCGACCGGACTTCAGACCTATAGTGCTATAAATATAAGACAAATTACCTGCAAAGTCTCCAAATGCAAGAACCGTTTATGACAGAACTCGCACGCGTGCGGCCGTTTCTTATACTTCTTCTGCTTTTCGCCCGGACCCTGCTTCTTGTTGAATTTCGCTTTGGCCTTCTTTATTAGACTCCTAGAAAAAAACTAGTTTTAAAACTTGCTGACAGGTTACCAGGAACTTATCTGACAGATAAATTCCTGACAAAAGTCAAAATTGAAGATTTCTTAGTTTGTAATATCGCTTTGCGCTTTGGTTTGAACTTGCTGATAGTTTATCTGAAAGTTATCTATAAGACTAGCTGTGCCCGCGACTTCGTCCGCGTGGACTAATGACTTTGGGTAGGCACTTTTAATAATTTAGTCTAATTATTTTACAAAGGCCTATGTTCAGCAGTGGACGTCCTATGGCTGAAATGATGATGATGATGATTTTACAAATAGCTTTTGCCCGCGACTTCGTCTGTGTAGAAGTCGAAAAAGTTCTCATAGGATTTTTAAATGGTTTTTAACGTTATTATCTAAATGTTTGAATACTATTTGATCGTTTAAACACAGTGAATGATTCAATTACATAAAATTTTAATGATACTTTTCACGGCTTCGCTCTCATGAATGTTAACGACCGTCAAAAGCACGTCGATAGATGGCGGTCACTAATTTAGACTTTGATTTGCTCGTTTAAACACAGTGAATTATTCAATTACATAAAATATCTATAATGACTAAATTTTAAATATTATGAACAGTTCTATAAATGTAATATTTAGTTCCTAATTAGGACTAATGATACGTTTCACGGCTTCGCTCTCATGAATGTTTACGACCGTCAAAAGCACGTCGATAGATGGCGTTTTTAAGGATATTTCTCACCTCTTAACTATTTATTGAAATTTAGTTTGTCACATATCGTCATAAATTGTAGCCTATATATTAGCCTGGGTTATAAATAATAATACTGTAAAGTTTCAACAAAATCCGTTTATTAGTTTTTGCGTGAAAGAGGAACAAACATCCAGACATCCAGACAAAAAGGTTACAGTGAGCCAACCATAAAAGATAGACATATGCTGTAGCGGACTTTTTTGTAGAACTTTTAAAGGGGAAAATCCTATCATACATAATTTATGCGAAACTTTAACCGTTTACGCAGCGTCAGCTCTCAAAAGGAAAAAAATCACTGATTTGAAACATTCTTCATTGGTGCTCCGCTCCTAGTGGTCTTAGCGTGATGATATATAGCCTAAAGCCTTCAGGGATTAACGGACTATCCAACACAAAAAGAATTTTTCAAATTGGTCCAGTAGTTCCTGAGATTAGCGCGTTCAACCAAATAAACAAACTGTGATTAATAAATTGCGCCACTACAAACCGTACCAACAGATGGTTGTATGGGAAAATATTTTTTATTAAATATTACGATATCCACTTTCTGACACCACTATAGTATTTATATGAGTATGTTAACATGGGCTAGTCTCGGCTCATATACCCATTTACCTAACACCCTGTATAGACAAACCAAGATTGTGTAAATTAAATGCTTTAACTCCTTATGGTGGTTGAGCGTCATGTTCCACAATTTCAGCTTTATAATATTAGTATAGATAAAGCCAAAGTGACGATTTCTAAGTTGTGTAAATGCAAATTGTTTTTAAGTTACAACTTGTTGATAGGTTATCAGGAACTTATCTGTCAGATAAATACCTAAAAGAGCCAAGATTGAGGATTTTTAAGATAAGTAAGTAACTAATGCAAATTGAATTATTAAACTTGCTTATATGTTACCAGGAACTGATCTGTCAGATGAACATGAGAACTAGACAATTTATAATTATGCAAATAGCTTTAGTTACAACTTGCAGATAGCCTATCAGGAACTTATCTGTCAGATAAATTTAAGGGTATTTGACGATTTGTGAGTATCTTTTATTTAGTGCTCGCAAATAGCCTACCAGGAACTTATATGACAGTTAAGTTAAAAAAAAATTGAATGATTTTTAAGATTGCTTACTTTTTATCCAATTTTCCATCTTTTCCAGTTTCTTCCATGTCTGGTTTTACATCTTCTAATTTCACTGGAGCTTCGTCACCTGATGACAAACAGACAAAAATATATCAGAACATATTTAAACCGCCTCTGTGGTCTAGTGGTAAGACCACCTGCTTCAGACGCAGAGGTCCCGGGTTCGATTCCCAGTGGGGGCAGATTTTTCTGTTCGGTTTGGTTGGTGGTAGGGCTTGTTCTAAGCCCGCCTGGCTAGCTACCACCATCTTACCTAAGTCTGTCGCCATAACAACAATGTTAACAGCATTGTTGTGTTCCGGCAGTTAGAGGTAAGATAGTCAGTTCCTAAGTAGTTGAGGATTCCGGGTGAAGCTCGCTTCCACCTTCGGCCTGATCATCACTTACCATCAGGTGACATACAGGCCAAGAGCTTCCTCGTTGTGGATAAAAAAAAATGTTCAGCAGTGGACGTCCTATAGCTAAAATGATGATGATGATGAACTCACCTTCCCAAGTCTCCTGATGAGTCACCACATGTCTAAGCATATTGCTTGACGTTAAAAGGCCTCTCCTCAGTAAGAGGCTGCATATGCACCCTCTTATTTGAAAGCTACATAGAAAATAATACAGTAACTTACCTTCCCACGTCTTTTAATGAGTCAAAACGATGCTATGCATCTTGCTATATGTTAAAAGGCCTTTCCTCACTATGAGGCTGCATATGCACCCCCTTATTTGGAAGCTACATCGAAAATACTTTTTTTTTTTTTTTTTTTTTTTTATCTACAACGAGGAAGCTCTTGGCCTGTATCTCACCTGATGGTAAGTGACGATCAGGCCGAAGGTTGAAACGAGCTTCACCCGGAATCCTCAACCACGGAGGAACTGGCTATCTTACCTCTAACTGCCGGAACACAACAATGCTGTTAACATTGTTGTTATGGCGACAGACTTAG
>NW_021134619.1:0-708 GCF_004193835.3 Ostrinia furnacalis
ATTGTATGTGTAAACAAACAATACCATCCATTAAAGGCTCCAGACATCAGTATGCAGCAGAATCAGCGCAATAAAAAAAATAGCGCAATATTTTGTTGCAATTTCTTACAAAACTTGCGCGCAAAAAGCAAATCTTAGTATGAAAATCATCAAACTTCTAATGCTCGTAACTCAGTTCAGACTGAGTTTAGAGGTATACATGCCATAGTAAGTTTGGTTTATTACACTATTTTGTAATCAAAAAATAAAGTTACGTCGATGGCCGCGCGAAAAAAAAAAGACGCCACCTTCCATACAAAATCTGGCATTGCCATTTACTTACTTCCCGTTTTCCCATTGAGCTGATATTTTGCATGTCTACACAGGCATGCAAAATTTCGTTTCATTTCGCACTAAATAATTTAATTTACACGTGTTTTCATGCGATGGCCAAGTCAATATATTTATGTAAAACGTTAATGATTTCCTGGACTGGACTTGGTGTTACATGGATCTCACAACTTTTTACCGTAGAACAACTGAGTAGTGAGACTTGGTTTTTCGACAAGTATTGTTTTTGATCGGTTTGTATTACAGAACGCATGTGTACCTAATGGGATAACTGTTTAAAAACATGATTAGATAAATTTTGCTCTATGGATAAAAATCTTAAAGTTACCTCTGATTTTTTAGCATTATACGACCGTGGTTTATAACAATAAATTCTAT
>NW_021134620.1:0-802 GCF_004193835.3 Ostrinia furnacalis
GTTTTAATGCCACTTGCGATGAAAACGTCCCTACAGAATTGAATAGTGCTGTTCTCAGTTGTCACTTTTTGTATTTACCGTAATTAAATTTATCTACATACAGTTACTTCAACTCATTTATTTCAGCTCTAATGCCATATAAATTGGTACATAAGGCGAACTTAATGCCATAAAGGCATTAACTGCCAGATTTTATTGTGGTTTTATTTGTGTTTGTGAAACATACTGTGTTTGGCCTTTTGAATCTCCTCGAGAAAGTAGTCCAAGATCTATTTGAAAGATAAATCATTATAATATGGAAAGCGAATGGAGATTTGTGATGCGTAACGAATGGCATAATAAAGAATTTGTGTATCTGCGATCGTCTAGCCGTCGGCTAGTCATCTGTCGTCTGGGTCACTCAAATTGGGCTACACGTGCATTGTAATTCAATGCTATAACTCTTCTGTCATAAACGCGAAAAAGTGAAGTTTGCAATAAATCAGAATTGTATAGTTGTTGTTTATACTCGTATGTAGTACATAAGCAAGTTGATTCATACATACACTCGCGAGCAAAACTATGGAATCACTTACATGAAGTTGTTTCCACGCGATCTTGTGTACTAACGAATTTGTTAGTAACAAAAAAAGTGGCACCATTTTAAAAATTAAACTTTTACCTTTTGATTGATACCAAATTCATTTAAATCATACCGGTATTTAAAAAGATATCCCGGCTGATGTGAAGAAGTAAGGAAAAAGACATGTATCAACTGTTTGATACGTCGCGAGTTGCGGCCTACTTACCCCCTATAAAAACG
>NW_021134621.1:0-651 GCF_004193835.3 Ostrinia furnacalis
TTTTCGTTCGTTTCAGCCGAAAGACGTCCACTGCTGGACAAAGACCTCTCCCAAGGATTTCCACGAAGACCGATCCTGCGCCGCTCGCATCCAGGCACCTCCCGTGACCTTCACCAGATCGTCGGTCCACCTAGTGGAAGAACTTTCCTGCCCCAGCGGCCATCAGCTCTACGAGCTATGTGTCCCGCCCACTGTCACTTTATTTTAGCGATTCGAAAAGGCGCTTTATAAGTTCAATTACGTTTTCTTTATTTTTCCCTCAAAATATGAGCCTTGTAAGGAAGTTTCGGTTTCGGCCGAAACAGACACCGTTGCCGAAATTCGTTTTCGGTTTCGGTTTCGGTCGTAAAACTAGTTTCGGTCGGACACTAATCGAAACTATGAAGTCCATAGAATATGCAAACGTTAGGTTGCCTATTCTTTTCCAGTCATAACTCTCGGGTTGCCAGGTATAAACAGGTAAATTGATAGAGCATTTTGCATCGGTCTGATAATTTAATCAAATATAAATGAAAATAAAGATTATTTCATTATGAACTCGGTGGTATAGGGTTGCCTGCGAAAAATCAGTCCTGAATGACGGTTGTCGAATTTTGTAAAGTGAAATTAAAACTGAAAGGTCTTTCCCAAATGTTGTCATTTTTCGAGTAG
>NW_021134622.1:0-859 GCF_004193835.3 Ostrinia furnacalis
CTTCAGCACCTCGATATACCGATAGTGAATACGGCACCGCTGAAGAGACTGTAAGCACTGCCCAAGACCCGAACGAATCGAAGACCTTCTCATAGTCTACGAACGCCAAGCATAGTGGCAAGTTATACTCGTCAATCTTCTGTATAACCTGTCGCAGCGTAAGCGCAAACAAAAATATGCCAGAGATTTAAAAAAATGTAAGAAAAATGCTTAAAATATTTACATATCTCATAAAAAATACAAAATACAAAATCAATAAGTAGGTAATCTTTATTGGTAGCTAATCTGATAGCTTTAGGTTCTCTATACGTTCGCAATGTTCTTGTTAAGACTCATGCATAATACCTATAACAGATTTTTAGATAAATATGCAAAACCCGAAAGAACCGGGTTTTGAATTTTTAAAACCCGGTTCTTAAGCTGTCGAAAAAACCCGGGTTTTCCCGGTTCTTTCGGTTCCGGGATTACCCGGGTACAAACCCTAACCCCTTCCTTGCACTCTCTTGAACGACTCTGTGTTATCTACTGTGGCTGCCCCTCTTTCTTGCACCCTCCTGCACTACTAAGTTGCCAAGTCTTACAGCTGGTCCAAGGTTCGACTCCAAAAATGGGCGACAAGCCATTGGACGTAGAGAGGGTCATTTCAATGCAGGATTGAATGTTTTTCAACCGTCATGAAGATCAGTTTTCGATACAGTAAGTCACGGTATAACAGTAAAACCGCAAAAATAGAAGCGTTTTACCTTACAATAAAACGCATATTAAATACTTACCTTATTCAAAGCTTAATAATAATGAGATAGGCTTTCCATTTTTCGTGCTATTTCCTACCTTTTTCTTCTCCTTTACTTCCGTTTTT